>NW_027440283.1:120000-157458 GCF_031893055.1 Leptodactylus fuscus | reverse complement strand
GAGGAGAGGGCTTACATGGGGGTGTATACAGGAGGAGAGGGCTTACATGGGACTGTATACAGGAGGAGAGGGCTTACATGGGGGTGTATACAGGAGGAGAGGGCTTACATGGGGGTGTATACAGGAGGAGAGGGCTTACATGGGGGTGTATACTAGGAGGAGAGGGCTTACATGGGGGTGTATACAGGAGGAGAGAACTTACATGGGGGTGTATACAGGAGGAGAGGGCTTACATGGGGCTGTATACTAGAGGAGAGGGCTTACATGGAGGTGTATACAGGAGGAGAGGGCTTACATGGGGCTGTATACAGGAGGAGAGGGCTTACATGGGACTGTATACAGGAGGAGAGGGCTTACATGGGGGTGTATACAGGAGGAGAGGGCTTACATGGGGTGTATACAGGAGGAGAGGGCTTACATGGGGGTGTATACAGGAGGAGAGGGCTTACATGGGGTGTATACAGGAGGAGAGGGCTTACATGGGACTGTATACAGGAGGAGAGGGCTTACATGGGACTGTATACAGGAGGGGAGGGCTTACATGGGGGTGTATACAGGAGGAGAGGGCTTACATGGGGGTGTATACAGGAGGAGAGGGCTTACATGGGGGTGTATACAGGAGGAGAGGGCTTACATGGGGGTGTATACAGGAGGAGAGGGCTTACATGGGGGTGTATACAGGAGGAGAGGGCTTACATGGGGGTGTATACAGGAGGAGAGGGCTTACATGGGGCTGTATACTAGAGGAGAGGGCTTACATGGAGGTGTATACAGGAGGAGAGGGCTTACATGGGGCTGTATACAGGAGGAGAGGGCTTACATGGGACTGTATACAGGAGGGGAGAGCTTACATGGGGCTGTATACAGGAGGAGAGGGCTTACATGGGACTGTATACAGGAGGAGAGGGCTTACATGGGGGTGTATACAGGAGGAGAGGGCTTACATGGGGTGTATACAGGAGGAGAGGGCTTACATGGGGGTGTATACAGGAGGAGAGGGCTTACATGGGGTGTATACAGGAGGAGAGGGCTTACATGGGGGTGTATACAGGAGGAGAGGGCTTACATGGGACTGTATACAGGAGGAGAGGGCTTACATGGGGCTGTATACAGGAGGAGAGGGCTTACATGGGGGTGTATACAGGAGGAGAGGGCTTACATGGGGGTGTATACAGGAGGAGAGGGCTTACATGGAGGTGTATACAGGAGGAGAGGGCTTACATGGGACTGTATACAGGAGGAGAGGGCTTACATGGGGGTGTATACAGGAGGAGAGGGCTTACATGGGGGTGTATACAGGAGGAGAGGGCTTACATGGGGTGTATACAGGAGGAGAGGGCTTACATGGGGCTGTATACAGGAGGAGAGGGCTTACATGGGGTGTATACAGGAGGAGAGGGCTTACATGGGGCTGTATACAGGAGGAGAGGGCTTACATGGGGGTGTATACAGGAGGAGAGGGCTTACATGGGGGTGTATACAGGAGGAGAGGGCTTACATGGGGGTGTATACAGGAGGAGAGGGCTTACATGGGGGTGTATACAGGAGGAGAGGGCTTACATGGGACTGTATACAGGGGGAGAGGGCTTACATGGGGGTGTATACAGAAGGAGAGGGCTTACATGGGACTGTATACAGGAGGAGAGGGCTTACATGGGACTGTATACAGGAGGGGAGGGCTTACATGGGGGTGTATACAGGAGGAGAGGGCTTACATGGGGGTGTATACAGGAGGAGAGGGCTTACATGGGGGTGTATACAGGAGGAGAGGGCTTACATGGGGGTGTATACAGGAGGAGAGGGCTTACATGGGGGTGTATACAGGAGGAGAGGGCTTACATGGGGGTGTATACAGGAGGAGAGGGCTTACATGGGGCTGTATACTAGAGGAGAGGGCTTACATGGAGGTGTATACAGGAGGAGAGGGCTTACATGGGACTGTATACAGGAGGAGAGGGCTTACATGGGGGTGTATACAGGAGGAGAGGGCTTACATGGGGTGTATACAGGAGGAGAGGGCTTACATGGGGCTGTATACAGGAGGAGAGGGCTTACATGGGACTGTATACAGGAGGAGAGGGCTTACATGGGGTGTATACAGGAGGAGAGGGCTTACATGGGGGTGTATACAGGAGGAGAGGGCTTACATGGGGTGTATACAGGAGGAGAGGGCTTACATGGGGGTGTATACAGGAGGAGAGGGCTTACATGGGACTGTATACAGGAGGAGAGGGCTTACATGGGGCTGTATACAGGAGGAGAGGGCTTACATGGGGGTGTATACAGGAGGAGAGGGCTTACATGGGGCTGTATACAGGAGGAGAGGGCTTACATGGGACTGTATACAGGAGGAGAGGGCTTACATGGGGGTGTATACAGGAGGAGAGGGCTTACATGGGGGTGTATACAGGAGGAGAGGGCTTACATGGAGGTGTATACAGGAGGAGAGGGCTTACATGGGACTGTATACAGGAGGAGAGGGCTTACATGGGGGTGTATACAGGAGGAGAGGGCTTACATGGGGGTGTATACAGGAGGAGAGGGCTTACATGGGGTGTATACAGGAGGAGAGGGCTTACATGGGGCTGTATACAGGAGGAGAGGGCTTACATGGGGTGTATACAGGGGGAGAGGGCTTACATGGGGGTGTATACAGGAGGAGAGAGCTTACATGGGGCTGTATACAGGAGGAGAGGGCTTACATGGGGCTGTATACAGGAGGAGAGGGCTTACATGGGGCTGTATACAGGAGGAGAGGGCTTACATGGGGCTGTATACAGGAGGAGAGGGCTTACATGGGGTGTATACAGGAGGAGAGGGCTTACATGGGGGTGTATACAGGAGGAGAGGGCTTACATGGAGGTGTATACAGGAGGAGAGGGCTTACATGGGGTGTATACAGGGGGAGAGGGCTTACATGGAGGTGTATACAGGGGGAGAGGGCTTACATGGAGGTGTATACAGGAGTAGAGGGCTTACATGGGGCTGTATACAGGAGGAGAGGGCTTACATGGGGCTGTATACAGGAGGAGAGGGCTTACATGGGGCTGTATACAGGAGGAGAGGGCTTACATGGGGTGTATACAGGAGGAGAGGGCTTACATGGGGGTGTATACAGGAGGAGAGGGCTTACATGGGGCTGTATACAGGAGGAGAGGGCTTACATGGGGGTGTATACAGGAGGAGAGGGCTTACATGGGGCTGTATACAGGAGGAGAGGGCTTACATGGGGTGTATACAGGAGGAGAGGGCTTACATGGAGGTTTATACAGGAGGAGAGGGCTTACATGGGGTGTATACAGGGGGAGAGGGCTTACATGGGGTGTATACAGGAGGAGAGGGCTTACATGGGGCTGTATACAGGAGGAGAGGGCTTACATGGGGGTGTATACAGGAGGAGAGGGCTTACATGGGACTGTATACAGGAGGAGAGGGCTTACATGGGGTGTATACAGGAGGAGAGGGCTTACATGGGGGTGTATACAGGAGGAGAGGGCTTACATGGGACTGTATACAGGGGGAGAGGGCTTACATGGGGGTGTATACAGGAGGAGAGGGCTTACATGGGACTGTATACAGGAGGAGAGGGCTTACATGGGACTGTATACAGGAGGGGAGGGCTTACATGGGGGTGTATACAGGAGGAGAGGGCTTACATGGGGGTGTATACAGGAGGAGAGGGCTTACATGGGGGTGTATACAGGAGGAGAGGGCTTACATGGGGGTGTATACAGGAGGAGAGGGCTTACATGGGGGTGTATACAGGAGGAGAGGGCTTACATGGGGGTGTATACAGGAGGAGAGGGCTTACATGGGGCTGTATACAGGAGGAGAGGGCTTACATGGGGCTGTATAGAGGAGGAGGGGGCTTACATGGGGCTGTATACAGGAGGAGAGGGCTTACATGGGGTGTATACAGGAGGAGAGGGCTTACATGGGACCGTATACAGGATTAGAGGGATTACATGGGGGTGTATACAGGAGGAGAGGGCTTACATGGGGGTGTATACAGGAGGAGAGGGCTTACATGGGGCTGTATACAGGAGGAGAGGGCTTACATGGGGGTGTATACAGGAGGAGAGGGCTTACATGGAGGTGTATACAGGAGGAGAGGGCTTACATGGGACTGTATACAGGAGGGGAGGGCTTACATGGGGGTGTATACAGGAGGAGAGGGCTTACATGGGGATGTATACAGGAGGAGAGGGCTTACATGGAGGTGTATACAGGAGGAGAGGGCTTACATGGGGTGTATACAGGAGGAGAGGGCTTACATGGGGGTGTATACAGGAGGAGAGGGCTTACATGGGGGTGTATACAGGAGGAGAGGGCTTACATGGGGGTGTATACAGGAGGAGAGGGCTTACATGGGGGTGTATACAGGAGGAGAGGGCTTACATGGGGCTGTATACAGGAGGAGAGGGCTTACATGGGGCTGTATAGAGGAGGAGGGGGCTTACATGGGGCTGTATACAGGAGGAGAGGGCTTACATGGGGTGTATACAGGAGGAGAGGGCTTACATGGGGGTGTATACAGGAGGAGAGCGCTTACATGGGACTGTATACAGGAGGAGGGGGCTTACATGGGGTGTATACAGGAGGAGAGCGCTTACATGGGACTGTATACAGGAGGACAGGGCTTACATGGAGGTGTATACAGGAGGAGAGGGCTTACATGGGACTGTATACAGGAGGAGAGGGCTTACATGGGACTGTATACAGGAGGAGAGGGCTTACATGGGGGTGTATACAGGAGGAGAGGGCTTACATGGGGGTGTATACAGGAGGAGAGGGCTTACATGGGGCTGTATACAGGAGGAGAGGGCTTACATGGGACTGTATACAGGAGGAGAGGGCTTACATGGGGGTATTTACAGGAGGAGAGGGCTTACATGGGGGTGTATACAGGAGGAGAGGGCTTACATGGGGGTGTATACAGGAGGAGAGGGCTTACATGGGGGTGTATACAGGAGGAGAGGGCTTACATGGAGGTGTATACAGGAGGAGAGGGCTTACATGGGGGTGTATACAGGAGGAGAGGGCTTACATGGGGGTGTATACAGGAGCAGAGGGCTTACATGGGGGTGTATACTGGAGGAGAGGGCTTACATGGAGGTGTATACAGGAGGAGAGGGCTTACATGGGACTGTATACAGGAGGAGAGGGCTTACATGGGGGTGTATACAGGAGGAGAGGGCTTACATGGGGTGTATACAGGAGGAGAGGGCTTACATGGGGCTGTATACAGGAGGAGAGGGCTTACATGGGGTGTATACAGGAGGAGAGGGCTTACATGGGGGTGTATACAGGAGGAGAGGGCTTACATGGGGCTGTATACAGGAGGAGAGGGCTTACATGGGGTGTATACAGGAGGAGAGGGCTTACATGGGGGTGTATACAGGAGGAGAGGGCTTACATGGGGCTGTATACAGGAGGAGAGGGCTTACATGGGGTGTATACAGGGGGAGAGGGCTTACATGGGGGTGTATACAGGAGGAGAGGGCTTACACGGGGTGTATACAGGGGGAGAGGGCTTACATGGGGTGTATACAGGAGGAGAGGGCTTACATGGGGTGTATACAGGAGGAGAGGGCTTACATGGGGTGTATACAGGAGGAGAGGGCTTACATGGGGTGTATACAGGAGGAGAGGGCTTACATGGGGGTGTATACAGGAGGAGAGGGCTTACATGGGACTGTATACAGGGGGAGAGGGCTTACATGGGGGTGTATACAGGAGGAGAGGGCTTACATGGGACTGTATACAGGAGGAGAGGGCTTACATGGGACTGTATACAGGAGGGGAGGGCTTACATGGGGGTGTATACAGGAGGAGAGGGCTTACATGGGGGTGTATACAGGAGGAGAGGGCTTACATGGGGGTGTATACAGGAGGAGAGGGCTTACATGGGGGTGTATACAGGAGGAGAGGGCTTACATGGGACCGTATACAGGATTAGAGGGATTACATGGGGGTGTATACAGGAGGAGAGGGCTTACATGGGGGTGTATACAGGAGGAGAGGGCTTACATGGGGCTGTATACAGGAGGAGAGGGCTTACATGGGGGTGTATACAGGAGGAGAGGGCTTACATGGAGGTGTATACAGGAGGAGAGGGCTTACATGGGGCTGTATACAGGAGGAGAGGGCTTACATGGGGCTGTATACAGGAGGAGAGGGCTTACATGGGGCTGTATACAGGAGGAGAGGGCTTACATGGGGTGTATACAGGAGGAGAGGGCTTACATGGGGGTGTATACAGGAGGAGAGGGCTTACATGGGGCTGTATACAGGAGGAGAGGGTTTACATGGGGTGTATACAGGAGGAGAGGGCTTACATGGGGGTGTATACAGGAGGAGAGGGCTTACATGGGGCTGTATACAGGAGGAGAGGGCTTACATGGGGTGTATACAGGGGGAGAGGGCTTACATGGGGGTGTATACAGGAGGAGAGGGCTTACACGGGGTGTATACAGGGGGAGAGGGCTTACATGGGGTGTATACAGGAGGAGAGGGCTTACATGGGGTGTATACAGGAGGAGAGGGCTTACATGGGGTGTATACAGGAGGAGAGGGCTTACATGGGGTGTATACAGGAGGAGAGGGCTTACATGGGGGTGTATACAGGAGGAGAGGGCTTACATGGGACTGTATACAGGGGGAGAGGGCTTACATGGGGGTGTATACAGGAGGAGAGGGCTTACATGGGACTGTATACAGGAGGAGAGGGCTTACATGGGACTGTATACAGGAGGGGAGGGCTTACATGGGGGTGTATACAGGAGGAGAGGGCTTACATGGGGGTGTATACAGGAGGAGAGGGCTTACATGGGGGTGTATACAGGAGGAGAGGGCTTACATGTGCAACACTCAGGAGGGCCAGGGCTGGTATCACGGTAATATATCAGATGTGGCCGGCTTGCAGGGAGTCCCTGGGTCCCGAATGTGCACAAAATTTCCCTTTTTGATGTCCCCGACTACCCTCCCCTGCGTGATATCTGACAATGACAACAGACAACCAGGCTTCGGGGGTAATCGTTGCTTTTCTTTTTACTAGCAGGACAAAGTAATACACATGTACATATGGAGGACTTCTTCACATACAATACAGCGATCTTTGCAGGTAGTGTCCAATTAGCGGAGGATGGGGCAGAATGCTTTGGATAGTGGTTGCTTGGCAGTTAACTTGTATATACTTGTAAAGATGGCCTGTATCCAGGGGGTTAGTCCTCAACAAACTGGGTACACGTATGTAGAAGAACAAATACAATTTTTCTTAGCAGCGGGAGATTCTCAATTTCTGCCAGACTAGCTATGGGCTTCTTTAAATATAGATTTGTCCCAAAGACTTACTTGGATAGAGATATACGTGGGGGGTCCCAGATGTATGGATAACCAGGTCCATCAACTTCAGCACTTGTAAGATTAGAGCTTCAGAGGAAAACGCTCTCTGAGAAGGGCCTTGAAGATAGGGAAGAAGACATCTCTGCTTGGTGCACCCTGATAAGTCGGAAGCCATTATCCATGCTCCATGTGCTCTGTCTCACAGCTGTGTCTACACTTGTAGCCCCACACAAAAGACATCAGCCAAAAACGTCCCCAACCCCCTCTAGAGAGGGTGGTCACTCAACTCTCCCTCCAGGCCAGTCAAGGGAGCCTCATTGGTCCTGGAGGTCAGCTAATCATAATGGACACTCCCTTTACAGTTACAACTCAAATTACAATGGCAAAGTATAGGCAGGTGCAGTTCACAAAAACATCCACAAGATGGCGCATTAATAGACCCCCTGTGTGCTGGCTCTGGAAGAATAGAAATATATAGAAGGAATGAAGGGGGAGGAAAATATTTACCTTATATGAAAATGTCCATGCTATCTCGGTCTGCATTAGAGGGAATTGGACTAGCAGTACCGGGACATTACATACACCCCCACTAAGAAAAGAGCCGTCCTCGGCGACTAACTAGCGCGGAGGAACCTAGAGAGATGGGATGCGCACAGGTAGTAGGGCTGGATACCTGAGAAACAATAAACAGAATAATGGCAAACAACAATGTGACATGACTTATGTACAAGAACGATACTCCGTGATTATATGCAAAACCAAAACATAATAAACAGTAGAAACATAATGCCAATAGGTGGGTAGAGTCTCTTTCAGCAATAGGGCATTGTCCATGGAAAGGCTCAGGGTAGGCACTATGTGGCACAAATACAGTCCTCAGTAGTCCATAGGCTGTAGAGAAATATGTAATGCAAAACAAGAACATAACAAAATGCTTGGGATTACCCAGGTATGGAGGCTTAAACGGTTGCTAACTAACTAATTAATAAGAACATAGGTATGTGAAAGAGGCAAAGTATATATATATATATGAAAAGAAAAGGTTGCTCAGTCTCTATAGCGAGCTGGGGGAGTTCCCTTGGTACTTCGCTCTGATCGCCTCAGCACTTGGTCTTCTACTTGCGTAGGAACACTGGAAACTGGAACTCCATCTTGTGCTGGTTCAGGAGCAGCAATTGGAGCAGCAACACTGGAGTCCGGAATTTCATCTTGTGTTGATTCAGGAGCAGCAACACTGGAGTCCGGAATTCCATCTTGTGTTGGTTCAGGAGCAGCAACACTGGAGTCCGGAATTTCATCTTGTGTTGGTTCCGGGGCAACAATTGGAACCGGAACATGAGTCGGGATAGGAACTGGAACAGGAACAAACTGGTAACAGCTGGGGATAAGAAATTGAGATCTAAAGATCGATTCATCTACAGAAGGCTGTCTTGGAGGAGTTGCCATCACAGGAACTGGTTGGTAGACAGTTGTAGCTTGTGGTGGTGCTGACATCCTCAGTGAGTCCTCTCTGGTGCACAATTTGATGCGGTTCCGATGCACTGTTTGTGGAGCCATGCCTGGTTTCTTTACTTCATAAACATCGGACTCTGGATAGGGAATGGCTGTAATGGTGTAGGGCTCCGCTTCCCAAAGAGAATCAAGTTTTCCAGTTCTGTGGTACTTCTTTAACCATACTTTGTCACCAATGTGTAAAGGTGTAGCATTAGCTCTTTGGTTGTAGTTCTCTTCTTGTCGTCTGTGAGCTTCCTTCATGCGAAAGTCGACTATCTCTTGCGCTTCTTGCATTCGGCGCTGATGTTCTAGAACCCAATCAGTCTTTGGCAGAGGGTTGATCACATCTGGTATCTGAATTCCTAAAGCACGGTCTTTTGGAAGTTGACCTTGTCTTCCAAACATTAAGAAGTATGGTGAATAGCCTGTAGAACAGTGGGTAGTGTTATTGTAGATCTCCACTAATTCATCAAGTAGTTGAGGCCATTCTGCTTGTTTGGTGAAAGATGCTGTTCTCAGCATGTTGATGAAGATCTGGTTAACCTTCTCACAAAGTCCATTCCCTTGGGGATGGTAGGCAGTTGTTCTCAGCTTTTTGCATTCATGGAACTGGCATAGTTCTTGGAAAAGCTGTGACTCGAATGCAGGTCCTCTGTCAGTTAGGACTGCTTCAGGACACCCGTAGTGTCTCACATATTCGCGGTAGAATGTGATGGCTGTGGTACGTGCGGTGAGGTCTTTAACTGGCACAACGACAACCCACTTGGAGTAGTGGTCCACCATGGTAAGGGCATATGAGTAGCCTGAACGAGTCGGGGCTAACTTCACATGGTCAAGAGCAACTAGTTCGTTTGGTCTCTGAGTATGGATGGGATGTAGTGGTGCTCTAGCATCCTTCTTACCAGTCTTTGTAAGGTTGCAGGCTGGACATTCACTACACCAACTCTCAATGTCAGCACGCATTCCAATCCAATAGAAGCGTTGGCGTATGGTGGCTTCAGTTTTCTGCACTCCAAAGTGTCCAGATTGATCGTGGTAGGCATCAAGAATGATCTTGGCATCCCGCCTAGGAATGAGAATTTGGTGCAACCTCTCACCGGAAACAGGATCTAAGGTGTTGCGCAGAATCAAGCCTTTCTGGATGAAAAGTCTTTTGCGCTGCCTCCATAGGCGTTTGAGCTCAGTATCCGTATACCGTCTTCTGAGTCTGACAGGTATTCTTCCAGTGATTAGGTAATCATAGATTTCACCTATGACACGAGATTCTTTCTGGAGGGTTTGCCATCTAGATAGTTCTTGAAGTGGGTCAGATTTCTCTTGAGGACCTTCTTCAGGCTGTGTAGCAGCAATGACGTTCTGCGTAGCAAACTTCTGATAGAAGGGAGGCATCTCAACATCTTCCCACATGTCTTCTTCAGGAGGTTCTTCTCCTATAGGCAAACGGGATAAAGCATCAGCGTTTACGTTGGTCTTACCACTGCGGTATTTGAGGTCGAAACAATAGTTCGCCAATCTGGAAGCCCATCTCTGTTCGAGAGCACCTAGCCGTGCTGTGTTTAGGTGAGCTAGAGGATTGTTGTCTGTGTAAACGGTAAATGGTGTAGCCGCAAGGTAGTCTTTGAATTTCTCTGTGACGGCCCACACAACACCAAGCAGCTCTAACTTGAACGAACTGTAATTGTGATCGTTCTTCTCAGCACCTCTCAAGCTTCGGCTGGCATAAGCGATGACTCTCTCTTTGTTGTCCTGGACTTGTGACAGTACAGCTCCTAGGCCTTGATAGCTGGCATCTGTATAAAGACGGAAAGGATGGCTGTAGTCAGGATAAGCCAGAATTGGAGGAGAAGTCAATAAGGCTTTCAAAGTCTGGAATGCAGTTTCTTGTCTTTCAGACCAATCAATTAGGAGTCTTCTGTTTGAGTTTTCTTTAGGACAACCACGTAGCAATTCTGTCAGTGGTTCCGCTACCTGTGCAAAGTGAGGTATAAAGCGGCGGTAGTAGCCCGCGAATCCTAGAAAACTTCTGACTTCCTTTACTGTCTTTGGAGTTTCCCAGTCTTTGACAGCAGAGATCTTGTCAGGATCAGGCTGGATACCTTCAGCACTGACTACATGACCTAAGTAATTGACCTTTGGTTTTAGCAGGTGGCATTTTGAAGGTTTTATCTTCAGGCCGTGTTCAATAAGAACCTGGAACACTTCTGCTAGGTTGTTCAGATGGTCTTCATAAGTGCGAGAATACACAACAACATCATCGAGATACAGCAAAACACTCTGGAAGTTGAGGTGGCCAAGACATCTCTCCATGAGTCGCTGGAATGTTGCTGGGGCATTGCACAACCCAAAAGGCATGCTATTAAACTCATAAAGTCCCATCGGGGTGGTAAAAGCTGTCTTTTCTCTATCCTCAGGAGCCATGGGGACCTGCCAGTAGCCACTGGTTAGGTCGAGAGTTGAGAAGTATGCAGCTGAACCAAGAGCAGTGAGGGATTCTTCAATCCGTGGAAGAGGATAGGCATCTTTATGTGTGATGTCGTTCAGTCTTCTGTAGTCAACACAGAATCTGATGTTACCATCCTTCTTTCTTACCAAAACGATAGGTGCTGCCCAAGGACTTTGACTTTCTTGGATGACTTTGGTGTCTTTCATCTCCTTTATCAGCTTCTTTACTTGCTGGTAGTTAGCAGGAGGGATTGGACGGTATCTTTCCTTGAAAGGAGGATGATCACCTGTGTTGATTTTATGCTGGATCAAAGAGGTTTTCCCAAAATCAAGTGGATGCTTGCTGAAAGCTTGGCTGTGCCGTTTCGCAACTTTGATGACACCATTGATGTGTTCCCTAGGGGTATTCGCATCCCCAATGTTGAGTTCATTCCACCAGAAGGTAGTAGGTTTGTGAGTACCTCCGGCAGGGACATGAATTGACTTTTGATAAGCAAGTGCTTCATCATCTAAGATGTCTTCTGAATTGAGCTGATACAGTTGAGCAACTGACTTAAACTTGTGCAATTCAATAGGTGCATCACTTAGGTTGACTAGCCGTACTGGTACTTTACCGTTGGAGACGGTGACGATGCTTCTGGCGGCTTTCACCAGCGGCTGTCCTTCAATCTGAATAGGATCAAGAAGAGCTTCGTAATCTTCGTTGTTAATGCCTGGACGGACTCGGCACCAGATGAGAGTCTCACTGTTAGGAGTCAGAGTGACGGGTCTGGCATCCTGGATACGGACACGACAGATTTCACCATTACGGTTAGCAAACTTCTGCTGGGCACAGAGCACTTTGATGGTACGTTGTACAGCTTGCCTGTAAGAAAGAGTAGCAGTAGGGAGAGAAGCATGCAAAGCATCTAGCAATTCAGTGAATACATGACGCATAACATTCATGCCTAATACCACTGGTGTAGCCATTCCCTGAGACTCTGTAACAATTACACCTTGTCGTGGTAATTCACGATCACCAATACGAATGGTAGGTTCCCAGTAACCTAGTTGGGATATAGGCTGACCATTACTTGCAATCAAACGTAACTTCGCTTTGCCCACAGAATTTAGTATGTCAGAGTCCCAATATTTCTCAAAGGCTTGTTGCCCAATAGTTGTTACTTGTGACCCAGTGTCCACTAAAGCTTCTAATGGTACACCCTCAATCCAAATAGTTATGTACGGGCACTTGGAGACGAATCTGGATGTCCATGGCGATTGTCCCCCTGGGCCTTTGGATTCACCTCCCGAGGGGCGGCCCTTGGCCTCGGTGGTGTCCCGTTTAACTTAAAGCACTGGTATTTGTAATGCCCAACACGCTCACAGTAAGTACAATAAGGACGTTCACGTGGTGAAGACCGGTCAGGAGGAAGCCTATCAGGACTTGGGCGGCTAGAGTGAGGCTCTGCAGGCAATGTTCTAGATAAAGAGGGCTCACATGATGCAGACTGGCCTTTTAATTCCTTTAGGGCTTGGCAAAGAGATTCCACTACCTGAGCAAGAACATCGGTGGTAGAGGGTATAGTGGCAGGAGTAGGAGCCTGTACAGTCTGAGTGGCCTGCATGGGCACAATAGGAGGTAATGGAGATGCAGCGGAGATTCCACCAGCCAGGTCTGGGGAATATGTGGCAGAGTAATAATTAGCACAAGGTGAATCAGTTCCCACTATTCGTAGGGCCAAAGTCTTAAAATCTAGAAAAGACATGTCTGGATTTTGGGCTGATAGCATGCGGAGTTGACTCTGTATTAGTCGTGAGTCCACACCTTCTATGAACCTGTCTGTAATAATGCTTTCTGCAGCAGTAGGATCAATGTTGTCAACTTGGCGCAGAGCCCTATATGCTGACTGGAGGGCAAGTGCATAGTCTCTGAGGGTCTCACCTGGTCTCTGACGTCTGTCATAGAATTTAAGACGAACCTCAGTTGGTGATTGGACTTCGAATTCTTTTCTCAGACGCGTGAGGACCTGGTCAACGGTGGTCTTTTCTGTCGGTGGCCAGGAACGAACTTCCTCAGCAGCTGGACCTTCAAGTTGTCCTAAGAGAAGCTGTACCTGTTGCTTGGGAGAAAGTGATACAAGTTCAAGAGTACGCAATATCTTTTCCTGAAACTGAGCAAGGGTATGAGGATCCCCTCTGTAACTTGGAAGACTGGAGGGTCCTATAAAGAAAGGCAAGCCTGTCGCTATAACAGGAGTTGAAGCAGAGATGGTAGCTGTCTCCTGAGGTGCAGGAGAACTGGAGGATGAGGTTGTAGTGTTATCTGCGCCAGACAGGGCATCTCGAGGCGATGTAGACATTTTTGCAAAAATTAGGATACTGTCTCTTTAAGTAAAATAATAAGGCTTCTGTCTCTTTTATGAAATGCAAATCTCAGCAAATACAAAGTCACTTTATAAAATGCACTTATCTGTATCCCAGGAATGGCAGGTAACAGCAGACAATGGCAGTGGAGGTTCTGGCAGAAGTGATGAGCAGGAGCTGCAGGCAGGATGATCACTTTGATCCTTGAAGAGATAAGGAGTCTTTGCAAAAAGAATTGGGGGCAGGGAAGTTGGAGTCTTGTTACAGCTGGGATGGATTTGGATTCAGTGTTGGATAGAGATGGCGACACCCAGTTTTGGCACCTGGGGGAAGTTTGGTGGGGGGAGTTTACTCCTGCTGAATTGCTCAAGAAGCTAGTCAATCCAAAATGGTGGAATATGCAGTCACACAGCATGGCATACAACAACACAGTCTTTAGGCAGGCACAGAGGCAGAATGCTTTCACCCCCACTTTGTAGAGAGTATCGGTTAGTCTTGGAGCAGTAGTTCTCCAGAAGCAACATACAGTCTTTAGGCAGGCACAGAGGCACAATCCTGTTCGTGACGCCACAAAAAGGGGTTTGCAACACTCAGGAGGGCCAGGGCTGGTATCACGGTAATATATCAGATGTGGCCGGCTTGCAGGGAGTCCCTGGGTCCCGAATGTGCACAAAATTTCCCTTTTTGATGTCCCCGACTACCCTCCCCTGCGTGATATCTGACAATGACAACAGACAACCAGGCTTCGGGGGTAATCGTTGCTTTTCTTTTTACTAGCAGGACAAAGTAATACACATGTACATATGGAGGACTTCTTCACATACAATACAGCGATCTTTGCAGGTAGTGTCCAATTAGCGGAGGATGGGGCAGAATGCTTTGGATAGTGGTTGCTTGGCAGTTAACTTGTATATACTTGTAAAGATGGCCTGTATCCAGGGGGTTAGTCCTCAACAAACTGGGTACACGTATGTAGAAGAACAAATACAATTTTTCTTAGCAGCGGGAGATTCTCAATTTCTGCCAGACTAGCTATGGGCTTCTTTAAATATAGATTTGTCCCAAAGACTTACTTGGATAGAGATATACGTGGGGGGTCCCAGATGTATGGATAACCAGGTCCATCAACTTCAGCACTTGTAAGATTAGAGCTTCAGAGGAAAACGCTCTCTGAGAAGGGCCTTGAAGATAGGGAAGAAGACATCTCTGCTTGGTGCACCCTGATAAGTCGGAAGCCATTATCCATGCTCCATGTGCTCTGTCTCACAGCTGTGTCTACACTTGTAGCCCCACACAAAAGACATCAGCCAAAAACGTCCCCAACCCCCTCTAGAGAGGGTGGTCACTCAACTCTCCCTCCAGGCCAGTCAAGGGAGCCTCATTGGTCCTGGAGGTCAGCTAATCATAATGGACACTCCCTTTACAGTTACAACTCAAATTACAATGGCAAAGTATAGGCAGGTGCAGTTCACAAAAACATCCACAAGATGGCGCATTAATAGACCCCCTGTGTGCTGGCTCTGGAAGAATAGAAATATATAGAAGGAATGAAGGGGGAGGAAAATATTTACCTTATATGAAAATGTCCATGCTATCTCGGTCTGCATTAGAGGGAATTGGACTAGCAGTACCGGGACATTACACATGGGGGTGTATACAGGAGGAGAGGGCTTACATGGGACCGTATACAGGATTAGAGGGATTACATGGGGGTGTATACAGGAGGAGAGGGCTTACATGGGGGTGTATACAGGAGGAGAGGGCTTACATGGGGCTGTATACAGGAGGAGAGGGCTTACATGGGGGTGTATACAGGAGGAGAGGGCTTACATGGAGGTGTATACAGGAGGAGAGGGCTTACATGGGACTGTATACAGGAGGGGAGGGCTTACATGGGGGTGTATACAGGAGGAGAGGGCTTACATGGGGGTGTATACAGGAGGAGAGGGCTTACATGGGGGTGTATACAGGAGGAGAGGGCTTACATGGGGCTGTATAGAGGAGGAGGGGGCTTACATGGGGCTGTATACAGGAGGAGAGGGCTTACATGGGGTGTATACAGGAGGAGAGGGCTTACATGGGACCGTATACAGGATTAGAGGGATTACATGGGGGTGTATACAGGAGGAGAGGGCTTACATGGGGGTGTATACAGGAGGAGAGGGCTTACATGGGGCTGTATACAGGAGGAGAGGGCTTACATGGGACTGTATACAGGAGGGGAGGGCTTACATGGAGGTGTATACAGGAGGAGAGGGCTTACATGGAGGTGTATACAGGAGGAGAGGGCTTACATGGGACTGTATACAGGAGGGGAGGGCTTACATGGGGGTGTATACAGGAGGAGAGGGCTTACATGGGGGTGTATACAGGAGGAGAGGGCTTACATGGGGGTGTATACAGGAGGAGAGGGCTTACATGGGGGTGAATACAGGAGGAGAGGGCTTACATGGGGGTGTATACAGGAGGAGAGGGCTTACATGGGGCTGTATACAGGAGGAGAGGGCTTACATGGGGCTGTATAGAGGAGGAGGGGGCTTACATGGGGCTGTATACAGGAGGAGAGGGCTTACATGGGGTGTATACAGGAGGAGAGGGCTTACATGGGGGTGTATACAGGAGGAGAGCGCTTACATGGGACTGTATACAGGAGGACAGGGCTTACATGGAGGTGTATACAGGAGGAGAGGGCTTACATGGGACTGTATACAGGAGGAGAGGGCTTACATGGGACTGTATACAGGAGGAGAGGGCTTACATGGAGGTGTATACAGGAGGAGAGGGCTTACATGGGACTGTATACAGGAGGAGAGGGCTTACATGGGGGTGTATACAGGAGGAGAGGGCTTACATGGGGGTGTATACAGGAGGAGAGGGCTTACATGGGGGTGTATACAGGAGGAGAGGGCTTACATGGGGGTGTATACAGGAGGAGAGGGCTTACATGGGGGTGTATACAGGAGGAGAGGGCTTACATGGGGGTGTATACTGGAGGAGAGGGCTTACATGGAGGTGTATACAGGAGGAGAGGGCTTACATGGGACTGTATACAGGAGGAGAGGGCTTACATGGGGGTGTATACAGGAGGAGAGGGCTTACATGGGGTGTATACAGGAGGAGAGGGCTTACATGGGGGTGTATACAGGAGGAGAGGGCTTACATGGGACTGTATACAGGAGGAGAGGGCTTACATGGGGTGTATACAGGAGGAGAGGGCTTACATGGGGGTGTATACAGGAGGAGAGGGCTTACATGGAGGTGTATACAGGAGGAGAGGGCTTACATGGGACTGTATACAGGAGGAGAGGGCTTACATGGGGGTGTATACAGGAGGAGAGGGCTTACATGGGGTGTATACAGGAGGAGAGGGCTTACATGGGGCTGTATACAGGAGGAGAGGGCTTACATGGGGGTGTATACAGGAGGAGAGGGCTTACATGGGGGTGTATACAGGAGGAGAGGGCTTACATGGGGGTGTATACAGGAGGAGAGGGCTTACATGGGGCTGTATACAGGAGGAGAGGGCTTACATGGGGCTGTATACAGGAGGAGAGGGCTTACATGGGGCTGTATACAGGAGGAGAGGGCTTACATGGGGTGTATACAGGAGGAGAGGGCTTACATGGGGGTGTATACAGGAGGAGAGGGCTTACATGGGGCTGTATACAGGAGGAGAGGGCTTACATGGGGGTGTATACAGGAGGAGAGGGCTTACATGGGGGTGTATACAGGAGGAGAGGGCTTACATGGGGGTGTATACAGGAGGAGAGGGCTTACATGGGGTGTATACAGGAGGAGAGGGCTTACATGGGGGTGTATACAGGAGGAGAGGGCTTACATGGGGTGTATACAGGGGGAGAGGGCTTACATGGGGTGTATACAGGAGGAGAGGGCTTACATGGGGGTGTATACAGGAGGAGAGGGCTTACATGGGGTGTATACAGGAGGAGAGGGCTTACATGGGGGTGTATACAGGAGGAGAGGGCTTACATGGGGGTGTATACAGGAGGAGAGGGCTTACATGGGGGTGTATACAGGAGGAGAGGGCTTACATGGGGGTGTATACAGGAGGAGAGGGCTTACATGGGGTGTATACAGGAGGAGAGGGCTTACATGGGGGTGTATACAGGAGGAGAGGGCTTACATGGGGCTGTATGCAGGAGGAGAGGGCTTACATGGGGTGTATACAGGAGGAGAGGGCTTACATGGGGGTGTATACAGGAGGAGAGGGCTTACATGGGGCTGTATACAGGGGGAGAGGACTTACATGGGGCTGTATACAGGAGGAGAGGGCTTACATGGGGTGTATACAGGAGGAGAGGGCTTACATGGGGGTGTATACAGGAGGAGAGGGCTTACATGGGGGTGTATACAGGAGGAGAGGGCTTACATGGGACTGTATACAGGAGGAGAGGGCTTACATGGGACTGTATACAGGGGGAGAGGGCTTACATGGGGTGTATACAGGAGGTGAGGGCTTACATGGGGGTGTATACAGGAGGAGAGGGCTTACATGGGGGTGTATACAGGAGGAGAGGACTTACATGGGGGTGTATACAGGAGGAGAGGGCTTACATGGGAGTGTATACAGGAGGAGAGGGCTTACATGGGAGTGTATACAGGAGGAGAGGGCTTACATGGGGGTGTATACAGGAGGAGAGGGCTTACATGGGGTGTATACAGGGGGAGAGGGCTTACATGGGGTGTATACAGGGGGAGAGGGCTTACATGGGGTGTATACAGGAGGAGAGGGCTTACATGGGGGTGTATACAGGAGGAGAGGGCTTACATGGGACTGTATACAGGAGGAGAGGGCTTACATGGGGGTGTATACAGGAGGAGAGGGGTTACATGGGGGTGTATACAGGAGGAGAGGGCTTACATGGGGTGTATACAGGAGGAGAGGGCTTACATGGGGTGTATACAGGGGGAGAGGGCTTACATGGGGGTGTATACAGGAGGAGAGGGCTTACATGGGGGTGTATACAGGAGGAGAGGGCTTACATGGGGGTGTATACAGGAGGAGAGGACTTTCATGGGGGTGTATACAGGAGGAGAGGGCTTACATGGGGTGTATACAGGAGGAGAGGGCTTACATGGGGTGTATACAGGAGGAGGGGGCTTACATGGGGTGTATACAGGGGGAGAGGGCTTACATGGGACTGTATACAGGGGGAGAGGGCTTACATGGGACTGTATACAGGAGGAGAGGGCTTACATGGGGGTGTATACAGGAGGAGAGGGCTTACATGGGGGTGTATACAGGAGGAGAGGGCTTACATGGGGTGTATACAGGAGGAGGGGGCTTACATGGGGTGTATACAGGGGGAGAGGGCTTACATGGGACTGTATACAGGGGGAGAGGGCTTACATGGGGTGTATACAGGGGGAGAGGGCTTACATGGGACTGTATACAGGAGGAGAGGGCTTACATGGGGGTGTATACAGGAGGAGAGGGCTTACATGGGGGTGTATACAGGAGGAGAGGGCTTACATGGGGTGTATACAGGAGGAGGGGGCTTACATGGGGTGTATACAGGGGGAGAGGGCTTACATGGGACTGTATACAGGGGGAGAGGGCTTACATGGGGTGTATACAGGGGGAGAGGGCTTACATGGGACTGTATACAGGAGGAGAGGGCTTACATGGGGGTGTATACAGGAGGAGAGGGCTTACATGGGGTGTATACAGGAGGAGAGGGCTTACATGGGGGTGTATACAGGAGGAGAGGGCTTACATGGGGGTGTATACAGGGGGAGAGGGCTTACATGGGGGTGTATATAGGAGGAGAGGGCTTACATGGGACTGTATACAGGAGGAGAGGGCTTACATGGGGTGTATACAGGGGGAGAGGGCTTACATGGGGGTGTATACAGGAGGAGAGGGCTTACATGGGGGTGTATACAGGAGGAGAGGGCTTACATGGGGGTGTATACAGGAGGAGAGGACTTTCATGGGGGTGTATACAGGAGGAGAGGGCTTACATGGGGGTGTATACAGGAGGAGAGGGCTTACATGGGGTGTATACAGGAGGAGGGGGCTTACATGGGGTGTATACAGGGGGAGAGGGCTTACATGGGACTGTATACAGGGGGAGAGGGCTTACATGGGGTGTATACAGGGGGAGAGGGCTTACATGGGACTGTATACAGGAGGAGAGGGCTTACATGGGGGTGTATACAGGAGGAGAGGGCTTACATGGGGGTGTATACAGGAGGAGAGGGCTTACATGGGGTGTATACAGGAGGAGGGGGCTTACATGGGGTGTATACAGGGGGAGAGGGCTTACATGGGACTGTATACAGGGGGAGAGGGCTTACATGGGGTGTATACAGGGGGAGAGGGCTTACATGGGACTGTATACAGGAGGAGAGGGCTTACATGGGGCTGTATGCAGGAGGAGAGGGCTTACATGGAGGTGTATACAGGAGGAGAGGGCTTACATGGGGGTGTATACAGGAGGAGAGGGCTTACATGGGGTGTATACAGGAGGAGAGGGCTTACATGGGGGTGTATACAGGAGGAGAGGGCTTACATGGGGCTGTATGCAGGAGGAGAGGGCTTACATGGGGTGTATACAGGAGGAGAGGGCTTACATGGGGGTGTATACAGGAGGAGAGGGCTTACATGGGGTGTATACAGGAGGAGGGGGCTTACATGGGGTGTATACAGGGGGAGAGGGCTTACATGGGACTGTATACAGGGGGAGAGGGCTTACATGGGGTGTATACAGGGGGAGAGGGCTTACATGGGACTGTATACAGGAGGAGAGGGCTTACATGGGGTGTATACAGGAGGAGAGGGCTTACATGGGGGTGTATACAGGAGGAGAGGGCTTACATGGGGGTGTATACAGGAGGAGAGGGCTTACATGGGGTGTATACAGGAGGAGGGGGCTTACATGGGGTGTATACAGGGGGAGAGGGCTTACATGGGGGTGTATATAGGAGGAGAGGGCTTACATGGGACTGTATACAGGAGGAGAGGGCTTACATGGGACTGCCCTATGTTCTATACAGGGCCAGAGGCCCTTTTTCTGCAAAGATCCTTGCCGCTGTTTCTGTGAATTCTCTCCATGTGCTTATGAGTCCTCAGCCCCCTCAGCCCCCTCTTCTCTCCATCGACGCCTCTGCTTTCTTCTTCTGACTGCCTCTTAGCTTTGTCTTTAGCCGACTGCACGTGTCCATTTTCCTGTGGTCGAACAGACGCTTGTATAAGAGGCCACAAGAAAATGGCTGAATGGATACGCACAGTTGGCTCGGGAGAAAAAGACAGAGGCGCTGCTGGAGAGCGCAGGGGGCGTGTCCTGTGCTTTCTGGAGACTCATTTGCATATGGAAGAAAATTAACAGAAACGTCGGCGCAGATCAGAATAATAACGATAGGCTGCCATTACATTACTTTCACCAAAACTTCCGTCACGCGACCAGAGATCGTGGGGCCTTCCTTCGATTCCTTCACTTATGTCTGTGTTAGAGTGACCCTGTGACGCTGAGGTTATTGTGACTTACGGTCTGCGGGCATTAACCCCTCTGAAGCCGAGGCACCAATTTTCCAATGCCACGTGGGCGCTGCCATTTTGCCAGGGATCGCCGGCACCTGGAGTAGCTCTGTAGCCAGTGTTCTGCTGCTATGATATTCGGGAGCCTTGTGAAGATTCCCCGGCTTGTCATTCAATAGTTTGATGAGATGTTTTTTTGCAGTGCATCACATTAGTGATCATACCCCCTGTGGTCAGGGTCAGACTGGGGTGTCCAGGGCCCACCAGTGGAATTGTTTCTAGGGGCCCACCGTCAGGACCCTGCAGATCAGCGATACCGAGACACGACAGCTAAAGGTAATAACATATCGGGAGCCATGCTGCTCACCCACTATACCATGTGCACTACCTACACCTACTGCTTGTATAGCAAGTGAATAGCGCGGCTCCTAGAAATGTTACCATTACCTGCAGCTGCTCTGTCCTGGAAAAGCTGATCTGCAGAGGTCCTGGCTGTTGTATCATTGAAGATGTAACATTGAAAGCCTAGCCTAAGGACAGACCATCAATATTAGAAACATCCTGTAAAGTGGTTGTCCAGGAATTGGAGCAACTCATATTCCGGGCGGGAGGTGTAAAATAAAAAACAAATAAATAAAAAAGTATACTCACCTGTCCTTGGCGCTCCCTTGTCCACCGCCAGTGTCCATACGGTCTCGTGCTGGCACCTTCTTGCTGGCAGTCCTGCACCTCATGTGACCGCTGAGACCAATTAGGCACAGGATTTCCAGAAATGAAGCTGTGAGACTGAACAGACATATGCGGGGACAACAGGGTGCTGGGGAGGGAAAGCAGCATAGCAGCTGCAGGTAAGTGAAGGAAGTGGCCATTAGCTGATGCTGAAGATGCACATGCTGTCCTCCGATATGTACAGCTTCAGCATCAGCTAATCGGGGACCCTGTGTGTTGAGGCAAATGAATTGGTCAGGTGCCGATCGGGCCCTGATCAATGAATCTGCATTGGTAAAATGAAAACTTTCAGTCAGGGCTCGGGGCCCACCGGGGGATTCACCGATTCCCCGGTGGGCCAGTCCGACCCTGCCTGTGGTTCAAGACCCCCTAGGTGGTCTAATAAATGCAAAAAGAAATAAAATATAAAAGTAAAATTAATATTTAATGTTCAAATCCCCCCCCCCCCTTTCCCTAGAACACATAAAAGTAGTTAAATACTGTGACCGAAATCGCCCGCTCTACAAATCTATAAAACTATTTTTCATGTACGGTAAATGTTGTAGCGGGAAAAAAAGAAGTAAAAGGGCCAAACTGCTGTTTTTCACTGTTTTGTCTCTGATAAAAATTTGAATAAAACGTGATCAAAGCAAAAGCATTTCCTAAAAATGGTAGAACTAAAAGAAAATAAATATACACCCGGTCCTGCAAAAATCGACGCCCTGTACATGGAAGTATAAAGAAACTACAGGTGTCAGAAGATGGCGACTTTTAGAAAAAAAATTTTGGCCCAGTTTTGGGGGGGGGGGGGAGGAGTCAAAAGCAAAAGTCGAAAAATTCCTGCAACAGGAAGGGGGTTAAAGCCTTGCTGCCATGGAGTCCTGGGTTCGAATCCCACCTGGAACATCTGCAAGGAGTTTGTATGTTCTCCCTGTGTTTTCGTGGATTTCCTCCCATTCTACAAAGACCTACTGATAAGAAGAAAAATGTACATTGTGATCCCTATATGTGTAGTGTCCCAGTCCACTCCTTCCTGCCATTATAATAGTTGTATGCTATATAATGGTTCTCACACTGTACTAATACTGGGTATCGCTATCTATTGTATAATCTGTATCTCCTGTGTGTATACATTGTGGTTATTGCCATGTACTCCTCTGCTGCCACCTATGGTTCACACTACATAGGTGCATGTGATGAAGGATCCCAATCACTCCATACACAGCACAAGCTTCTGCAGAGAAGCTTCTAGTAAGCTGTGGGTGGAGACTTTAGCCCCGCCTTCCTCTTAGCAGAAGAAAGGAAAGCAGAGCAGCCATATTGTAGAGAGTGCAGTGTGTGAGGTAACCGCTCCTGCTGTTAGTCCAACTCAAGCAGATTCCTCCGGCCGCACCCCAGGAGCCACATGGTGAATCTGACAGGCCATGTAAGATACAGAGTCTCCTAGGACCACTCACCAGTCCATACAGAGGGGATAATACCGCCATACTGCTACTGCCTCCAAGAAGGAGAGAGCCTGACAGAAAGGAGCAGCTAGAGAGGAGCCTTCCTGCATTCCTGGACCTAAAGAAGGCCTCCGCTCATGTCCAGTGCTCCGTGGTATCCAGGCCACGTGTATTAGGTCTGCGTCCGGCTATCGGATACCGCGGCCCAGTAACCGTAACTACATATACCCCAAATTAGTCACCGCCGGGAGCCAAACAGGGAACATCCCTCTTCTGTATCTATAACCTGGACTGTGTCTCCTCAATACTCTAAATACCAAATCTGAGGAAAGTTGTGTCAGCATCAGCCATTACCTGTCAGTGTACAAGGGAATCCTCCTCACATGCACCCGCTGTATTGTACATGAGACTGTATCACTGGGAGGTATGGCGGCACTATATGGTAGTCCTCCTCACATGCACCCGCTGTATTGTACATGAGACTGTATCACTGTGACATGTGGCGGCACTATATGGTAGTCCTCCTCACACGCACCCCGCTGTACTGTACATGAGACTGTATCACTGTGAGGTATGGCGGCACTATATGGTAGTCCTCCTCACACGCACCCCGCTGTACTGTACAGGAGACTGTATCACTGTGAGGTATGGCGGCACTATATGGTAGTCCTCCTCACATGCCCCCGCTGTATTGTACATGAGACTGTATCACTGTGACATGTGGCGGCACTATATGGTAGTCCTCCATACACGCACCCCGCTGTACTGTACAGGAGACTGTATCACTGTGAGGTATGGCGGCACTATATGGTAGTCCTCCTCACATGTACCCGCTGTATTGTACATGAGACTGTATCACTGTGAGGTATGGCGGCACTATATGGTAGTCCTCCTCACATGCACCCGCTGTATTGTACATGAGACTGTATCACTGTGAGGTATGGCGGCACTATATGGTAGTCCTCCTCACATGCACCCGCTGTATTGTACATGAGATTGTATCACTGGGAGGTATGGCGGCACTATATGGTAGTCCTCCTCACATGCACCCGCTGTATTGTACATGAGACTGTATCACTGGGAGGTATGGCGGCACTATATGGTAGTCCTCCTCACATGCACCCGCTGTATTGTACATGAGACTGTATCACTGTGAGGTATGGCGGCACTATATGGTAGTCCTCCTCACATGCACCCGCTGTATTGTACATGAGACTGTATCACTGTGAGGTATGGCGGCACTATATGGTAGTCCTCCTCACATGCACCCGCTGTATTGTACATGAGACTGTATCACTGGGAGGTATGGCGGCACTATATGGTAGTCCTCCTCACATGCACCCGCTGTATTGTACATGAGACTGTATCACTGGGAGGTATGGCGGCACTATATGGTAGTCCTCCTCACATGCACCCGCTGTATTGTACATGAGACTGTATCACTGTAACATATGGCGGCACTATATGGTAGTCCTCCTCACATGCCCCCGCTGTATTGTACATGAGACTGTATCACTGGGAGGTATGGCGGCACTATATGGTAGTCCTCCTCACATGCCCCCGCTGTATTGTACATGAGACTGTATCACTGGGAGGTATGGCGGCACTATATGGTAGTCCTCCTCACATGCACCCGGCTGTATTGTACATGAGACTGTATCACTGTGAGGTATGGCGGCACTATATGGTAGTCCTCCTCACACGCACCCCGCTGTACTGTACAGGAGACTGTATCACTGTGAGGTATGGCGGCACTATATGGTAGTCCTCCTCACATGCCCCCGCTGTATTGTACATGAGACTGTATCACTGTGACATGTGGCGGCACTATATGGTAGTCCTCCATACACGCACCCCGCTGTACTGTACAGGAGACTGTATCACTGTGAGGTATGGCGGCACTATATGGTAGTCCTCCTCACATGTACCCGCTGTATTGTACATGAGACTGTATCACTGTGAGGTATGGCGGCACTATATGGTAGTCCTCCTCACATGCACCCGCTGTATTGTACATGAGACTGTATCACTGTGAGGTATGGCGGCACTATATGGTAGTCCTCCTCACATGCACCCGCTGTATTGTACATGAGATTGTATCACTGGGAGGTATGGCGGCACTATATGGTAGTCCTCCTCACATGCACCCGCTGTATTGTACATGAGACTGTATCACTGGGAGGTATGGCGGCACTATATGGTAGTCCTCCTCACATGCACCCGCTGTATAGTACATGAGACTGTATCACTGTAACATATGGCGGCACTATATGGTAGTCCTCCTCACATGCCCCCGCTGTATTGTACATGAGACTGTATCACTGTGAGGTATGGCGGCACTATATGGTAGTCCTCCTCACATGCACCCGGCTGTATTGTACATGAGACTGTATCACTGTGAGGTATGGCAGCACTATATGGTAGTCCTCCTCACATGCACCCGCTGTATTGTACATGAGACTGTATCACTGGGAGGTATGGCGGCACTATATGGGAATCCTCCTCACATGCACCCGCTGTATTGTACATGAGACTGTATCACTGGGAGGTATGGCGGCACTATATGGTAGTCCTCCTCACATGCACCTGCTGTATTGTACATGAGACTGTATCACTGTGAGGTATGGCGGCACTATATGGTAGTCCTCCTCACATGCCCCCGCTGTACTGTACAGGAGACTGTATCACTGTGAGGTATGGCGGCACTATATGGTAGTCCTCCTCACATGCACCCGGCTGTATTGTACATGAGACTGTATCACTGTGAGGTATGGCGGCACTATATGGTAGTCCTCCTCACATGCACTCCGCTGTATTGTACATGAGACTGTATCACTGTGAGGTATGGCGGCACTATATGGTAGTCCTCCTCACATACACCCGCTGTATTGTACATGAGACTGTATCACTGTGAGGTATGGCGGCACTATATGGTAGTCCTCCTCACATGCACCCGCTGTATAGTACATGAGACTGTATCACTGTAACATATGGCGGCACTATATGGTAGTCCTCCTCACATACACCCGCTGTATTGTACATGAGACTGTATCACTGTAACATATGGCGGCACTATATGGTAGTCCTCCTCACATGCCCCCGCTGTATTGTACATGAGACTGTATCACTGGGAGGTATGGCGGCACTATATGGTAGTCCTCCTCACATGCCCCCGCTGTATTGTACATGAGACTGTATCACTGGGAGGTATGGCGGCACTATATGGTAGTCCTCCTCACATGCACCCGCTGTATAGTACATGAGACTGTATCACTGTAACATATGGCGGCACTATATGGTAGTCCTCCTCACATGCCCCCGCTGTATTGTACATGAGACTGTATCACTGTGAGGTATGGCGGCACTATATGGTAGTCCTCCTCACATGCCCCCACTGTATTGTACATGAGACTGTATCACTGGGAGGTATGGCAGCACTATATGGTAGTCCTCCTCACATGCACCTGCTGTATTGTACATGAGACTGTATCACTGGGAGGTATGGCGGCACTATATGGTAGTCCTCCTCACATGCCCCCACTGTATTGTACATGAGACTGTATCACTGTGAGGTATGGCGGCACTATATGGTAGTCCTCCTCACATGCACCCGGCTGTATTGTACATGAGACTGTATCACTGTGAGGTATGGCAGCACTATATGGTAGTCCTCCTCACATGTACCCGCTGTATTGTACATGAGACTGTATCACTGTGAGGTATGGCGGCACTATATGGTAGTCCTCCTCACATGCACCTGCTGTATTGTACATGAGACTGTATCACTGGGAGGTATGGCGGCACTATATGGTAGTCCTCCTCACATGCCCCCGCTGTACTGTACAGGAGACTGTATCACTGTGAGGTATGGCGGCACTATATGGTAGTCCTCCTCACATGCACCCGGCTGTATTGTACATGAGACTGTATCACTGTGAGGTATGGCGGCACTATATGGTAGTCCTCCTCACATGCACTCCGCTGTATTGTACATGAGACTGTATCACTGTAACATATGGCGGCACTATATGGTAATCCTCCTCACATGCACCCGCTGTATTGTACATGAGACTGTATCACTGGGAGGTATGGCGGCACTATATGGTAGTCCTCCTCACATGCACCCGCTGTATTGTACATGAGACTGTATCACTGGGAGGTATGGCGGCACTATATGGTAGTCCTCCTCACATACACTCGCTGTATTGTACATGAGACTGTATCACTGTGAGGTATGGCGGCACTATATGGTAGTCCTCCTCACATGCACCCGCTGTATTGTACATGAGATTGTATCACTGGGAGGTATGGCGGCACTATATGGTAGTCCTCCTCACATGCACCCGCTGTATTGTACATGAGACTGTATCACTGGGAGGTATGGCGGCACTATATGGTAGTCCTCCTCACATACACCCGCTGTATTGTACATGAGACTGTATCACTGGGAGGTATGGCGGCACTATATGGTAGTCCTCCTCACATGCCCCCGCTGTATTGTACATGAGACTGTATCATTGTGAGGTATGGCGGCACTATATGGTAGTCCTCCTCACATACACTCGCTGTATTGTACATGAGACTGTATCACTGTGAGGTATGGCGGCACTATATGGTAGTCCTCCTCACATGCACCCGCTGTATTGTACATGAGACTGTATCACTGGGAGGTATGGCGGCACTATATGGTAGTCCTCCTCACATGCACCCGCTGTATTGTACATGAGACTGTATCACTGTAACATATGGCGGCACTATATGGTAGTCCTCCTCACATGCCCCCGCTGTATTGTACATGAGACTGTATCACTGGGAGGTATGGCGGCACTATATGGTAGTCCTCCTCACATGCCCCCGCTGTATTGTACATGAGACTGTATCACTGGGAGGTATGGCGGCACTATATGGTAGTCCTCCTCACATACACCCGCTGTATTGTACATGAGACTGTATCACTGGGAGGTATGGCGGCACTATATGGTAGTCCTCCTCACATGCACCCGCTGTATTGTACATGAGACTGTATCACTGTGAGGTATGGCGGCAATATATGGTAGTCCTCCTCACATGCCCCCGCTGTATTGTACATGAGACTGTATCACTGGGAGGTATGGCGGCACTATATAGTAGTCCTCCTCACATACACTCGCTGTATTGTACATGAGACTGTATCACTGTGAGGTATGGCGGCACTATATGGTAGTCCTCCTCACATGCACCCGCTGTATTGTACATGAGACTGTATCACTGTGAGGTATGGCGGCACTATATGGTAGTCCTCCTCACATGCACCCGGCTGTATTGTACATGAGACTGTATCACTGTGAGGTATGGCGGCACTATATGGTAGTCCTCCTCACATGCCCCCACTGTATTGTACATGAGACTGTATCACTGTGAGGTATGGCGGCACTATATGGTAGTCCTCCTCACATGCACCCGGCTGTATTGTACATGAGACTGTATCACTGTGAGGTATGGCGGCACTATATGGTAGTCCTCCTCACATGCACCCGCTGTATTGTACATGAGACTGTATCACTGGGAGGTATGGCGGCACTATATGGTAGTCCTCCTCACATGCACCCGCTGTATAGTACATGAGACTGTATCACTGGGAGGTATGGCGGCACTATATGGTAGTCCTCCTCACATGCACCCGCTGTACTGTACATGAGACTGTATCACTGGGAGGTATGGCGGCACTATATGGGAATCCTCCTCACATGCACCCGCTGTATTGTACATGAGACTGTATCACTGGGAGGTATGGCGGCACTATATGGTAGTCCTCCTCACATGCACCCGCCGTATTGTACATGAGACTGTATCACTGGGAGGTATGGCTGCACTATATGGTAGTCCTCCTCACATGCACCCGCTGTATTGTACATGAGACTGTATCACTGTGAGGTATGGCGGCACTATATGGTAGTCCTCCTCACATGCCCCCGCTGTACTGTACAGGAGACTGTATCACTGTGAGGTATGGCGGCACTATATGGTAGTCCTCCTCACATGCACCCGGCTGTATTGTACATGAGACTGTATCACTGTGAGGTATGGCGGCACTATATGGTAGTCCTCCTCACATGCACTCCGCTGTATTGTACATGAGACTGTATCACTGTGAGGTATGGCGGCACTATATGGTAGTCCTCCTCACATACACCCGCTGTATTGTACATGAGACTGTATCACTGTGAGGTATGGCGGCACTATATGGTAGTCCTCCTCACATGCACCCGCTGTATAGTACATGAGACTGTATCACTGTAACATATGGCGGCACTATATGGTAGTCCTCCTCACATACACCCGCTGTATTGTACATGAGACTGTATCACTGTAACATATGGCGGCACTATATGGTAATCCTCCTCACATGCACCCGCTGTATTGTACATGAGACTGTATCACTGGGAGGTATGGCGGCACTATATGGTAGTCCTCCTCACATACACCCGCTGTATTGTACATGAGACTGTATCACTGGGAGGTATGGCGGCACTATATGGTAGTCCTCCTCACATGCACCCGCTGTATTGTACATGAGACTGTATCACTGGGAGGTATGGCGGCACTATATGGTAGTCCTCCTCACATACACTCGCTGTATTGTACATGAGACTGTATCACTGTGAGGTATGGCGGCACTATATGGTAGTCCTCCTCACATGCCCCCGCTGTATTGTACATGAGACTGTATTACTGGGAGGTATGGCGGCACTATATGGTAGTCCTCCTCACATACACCCGCTGTATTGTACATGAGACTGTATCACTGGGAGGTATGGCGGCACTATATGGTAGTCCTCCTCACATGCCCCCGCTGTATTGTACATGAGACTGTATCACTGTGAGGTATGGCGGCACTATATGGTAGTCCTCCTCACATACACCCGCTGTATTGTACATGAGACTATCACTGTGAGGTATGGCGGCACTATATGGTAGTCCTCCTCACATGCACCCGGCTGTATTGTACATGAGACTGTATCACTGTGAGGTATGGCGGCACTATATGGTAGTCCTCCTCACATGCACTCCGCTGTATTGTACATGAGACTGTATCACTGTGAGGTATGGCGGCACTATATGGTAGTCCTCCTCACATACACCCGCTGTATTGTACATGAGACTGTATCACTGTGAGGTATGGCGGCACTATATGGTAGTCCTCCTCACATGCACCCGCTGTATAGTACATGAGACTGTATCACTGTAACATATGGCGGCACTATATGGTAGTCCTCCTCACATACACCCGCTGTATTGTACATGAGACTGTATCACTGTAACATATGGCGGCACTATATGGTAATCCTCCTCACATGCACCCGCTGTATTGTACATGAGACTGTATCACTGGGAGGTATGGCGGCACTATATGGTAGTCCTCCTCACATGCACCCGCTGTATTGTACATGAGACTGTATCACTGTGAGGTATGGCGGCACTATATGGTAGTCCTCCTCACATACACTCGCTGTATTGTACATGAGACTGTATCACTGTGAGGTATGGCGGCTCTATATGGTAGTCCTCCTCACATGCACCCGCTGTATTGTACATGAGACTGTATCACTGTGAGGTATGGCGGCACTATATGGTAGTCCTCCTCACATGCACCTGCTGTATTGTACATGAGACTGTATCACTGGGAGGTATGGCGGCACTATATGGTAGTCCTCCTCACATGCCCCCGCTGTACTGTACAGGAGACTGTATCACTGTGAGGTATGGCGGCACTATATGGTAGTCCTCCTCACATGCACCCGGCTGTATTGTACATGAGACTGTATCACTGTGAGGTATGGCGGCACTATATGGTAGTCCTCCTCACATGCACCCGGCTGTATTGTACATGAGACTGTATCACTGTGAGGTATGGCGGCACTATATGGTAGTCCTCCTCACATGCCCCCGCTGTATTGTACATGAGACTGTATCACTGGGAGGTATGGCGGCACTATATGGTAGTCCTCCTCACATGCACCCGCTGTATTGTACATGAGACTATCACTGTGAGGTATGGCGGCACTATATGGTAGTCCTCCTCACATGCACCCGGCTGTATTGTACATGAGACTGTATCACTGTGAGGTATGGCGGCACTATATGGTAGTCCTCCTCACATGCACTCCGCTGTATTGTACATGAGACTGTATCACTGTAACATATGGCGGCACTATATGGTAATCCTCCTCACATGCACCCGCTGTATTGTACATGAGACTGTATCACTGGGAGGTATGGCGGCACTATATGGTAGTCCTCCTCACATGCACCCGCTGTATTGTACATGAGACTGTATCACTGGGAGGTATGGCGGCACTATATGGTAGTCCTCCTCACATACACTCGCTGTATTGTACATGAGACTGTATCACTGTGAGGTATGGCGGCACTATATGGTAGTCCTCCTCACATGCACCCGCTGTATTGTACATGAGATTGTATCACTGGGAGGTATGGCGGCACTATATGGTAGTCCTCCTCACATGCACCCGCTGTATTGTACATGAGACTGTATCACTGTGAGGTATGGCGGCACTATATGGTAGTCCTCCTCACATACACTCGCTGTATTGTACATGAGACTGTATCACTGGGAGGTATGGCGGCACTATATGGTAGTCCTCCTCACATACACCCGCTGTATTGTACATGAGACTGTATCACTGGGAGGTATGGCGGCACTATATGGTAGTCCTCCTCACATGCCCCCGCTGTATTGTACATGAGACTGTATCATTGTGAGGTATGGCGGCACTATATGGTAGTCCTCCTCACATACACTCGCTGTATTGTACATGAGACTGTATCACTGTGAGGTATGGCGGCACTATATGGTAGTCCTCCTCACATGCACCCGCTGTATTGTACATGAGACTGTATCACTGGGAGGTATGGCGGCACTATATGGTAGTCCTCCTCACATGCACTCCGCTGTATTGTACATGAGACTGTATCACTGGGAGGTATGGCGGCACTATATGGTAATCCTCCTCACATGCACCCGCTGTATTGTACATGAGACTGTATCACTGTAACATATGGCGGCACTATATGGTAGTCCTCCTCACATGCCCCCGCTGTATTGTACATGAGACTGTATCACTGGGAGGTATGGCGGCACTATATGGTAGTCCTCCTCACATGCCCCCGCTGTATTGTACATGAGACTGTATCACTGGGAGGTATGGCGGCACTATATGGTAGTCCTCCTCACATACACCCGCTGTATTGTACATGAGACTGTATCACTGGGAGGTATGGCGGCACTATATGGTAGTCCTCCTCACATGCACCCGCTGTATTGTACATGAGACTGTATCACTGTGAGGTATGGCGGCAATATATGGTAGTCCTCCTCACATGCCCCCGCTGTATTGTACATGAGACTGTATCACTGGGAGGTATGGCGGCACTATATAGTAGTCCTCCTCACATACACTCGCTGTATTGTACATGAGACTGTATCACTGTGAGGTATGGCGGCACTATATGGTAGTCCTCCTCACATGCACCCGCTGTATTGTACATGAGACTGTATCACTGTGAGGTATGGCGGCACTATATGGTAGTCCTCCTCACATGCACCCGGCTGTATTGTACATGAGACTGTATCACTGTGAGGTATGGCGGCACTATATGGTAGTCCTCCTCACATGCCCCCACTGTATTGTACATGAGACTGTATCACTGTGAGGTATGGCGGCACTATATGGTAGTCCTCCTCACATGCACCCGGCTGTATTGTACATGAGACTGTATCACTGTGAGGTATGGCGGCACTATATGGTAGTCCTCCTCACATGCACCCGCTGTATTGTACATGAGACTGTATCACTGGGAGGTATGGCGGCACTATATGGTAGTCCTCCTCACATGCACCCGCTGTATAGTACATGAGACTGTATCACTGGGAGGTATGGCGGCACTATATGGTAGTCCTCCTCACATGCACCCGCTGTACTGTACATGAGACTGTATCACTGGGAGGTATGGCGGCACTATATGGGAATCCTCCTCACATGCACCCGCTGTATTGTACATGAGACTGTATCACTGGGAGGTATGGCGGCACTATATGGTAGTCCTCCTCACATGCACCCGCCGTATTGTACATGAGACTGTATCACTGGGAGGTATGGCTGCACTATATGGTAGTCCTCCTCACATGCACCCGCTGTATTGTACATGAGACTGTATCACTGTGAGGTATGGCGGCACTATATGGTAGTCCTCCTCACATGCCCCCGCTGTACTGTACAGGAGACTGTATCACTGTGAGGTATGGCGGCACTATATGGTAGTCCTCCTCACATGCACCCGGCTGTATTGTACATGAGACTGTATCACTGTGAGGTATGGCGGCACTATATGGTAGTCCTCCTCACATGCACTCCGCTGTATTGTACATGAGACTGTATCACTGTGAGGTATGGCGGCACTATATGGTAGTCCTCCTCACATACACCCGCTGTATTGTACATGAGACTGTATCACTGTGAGGTATGGCGGCACTATATGGTAGTCCTCCTCACATGCACCCGCTGTATAGTACATGAGACTGTATCACTGTAACATATGGCGGCACTATATGGTAGTCCTCCTCACATACACCCGCTGTATTGTACATGAGACTGTATCACTGTAACATATGGCGGCACTATATGGTAATCCTCCTCACATGCACCCGCTGTATTGTACATGAGACTGTATCACTGGGAGGTATGGCGGCACTATATGGTAGTCCTCCTCACATACACCCGCTGTATTGTACATGAGACTGTATCACTGGGAGGTATGGCGGCACTATATGGTAGTCCTCCTCACATGCACCCGCTGTATTGTACATGAGACTGTATCACTGGGAGGTATGGCGGCACTATATGGTAGTCCTCCTCACATACACTCGCTGTATTGTACATGAGACTGTATCACTGTGAGGTATGGCGGCACTATATGGTAGTCCTCCTCACATGCCCCCGCTGTATTGTACATGAGACTGTATTACTGGGAGGTATGGCGGCACTATATGGTAGTCCTCCTCACATACACCCGCTGTATTGTACATGAGACTGTATCACTGGGAGGTATGGCGGCACTATATGGTAGTCCTCCTCACATGCCCCCGCTGTATTGTACATGAGACTGTATCACTGTGAGGTATGGCGGCACTATATGGTAGTCCTCCTCACATACACCCGCTGTATTGTACATGAGACTATCACTGTGAGGTATGGCGGCACTATATGGTAGTCCTCCTCACATGCACCCGGCTGTATTGTACATGAGACTGTATCACTGTGAGGTATGGCGGCACTATATGGTAGTCCTCCTCACATGCACTCCGCTGTATTGTACATGAGACTGTATCACTGTGAGGTATGGCGGCACTATATGGTAGTCCTCCTCACATACACCCGCTGTATTGTACATGAGACTGTATCACTGTGAGGTATGGCGGCACTATATGGTAGTCCTCCTCACATGCACCCGCTGTATAGTACATGAGACTGTATCACTGTAACATATGGCGGCACTATATGGTAGTCCTCCTCACATACACCCGCTGTATTGTACATGAGACTGTATCACTGTAACATATGGCGGCACTATATGGTAATCCTCCTCACATGCACCCGCTGTATTGTACATGAGACTGTATCACTGGGAGGTATGGCGGCACTATATGGTAGTCCTCCTCACATGCACCCGCTGTATTGTACATGAGACTGTATCACTGTGAGGTATGGCGGCACTATATGGTAGTCCTCCTCACATACACTCGCTGTATTGTACATGAGACTGTATCACTGTGAGGTATGGCGGCTCTATATGGTAGTCCTCCTCACATGCACCCGCTGTATTGTACATGAGACTGTATCACTGTGAGGTATGGCGGCACTATATGGTAGTCCTCCTCACATGCACCTGCTGTATTGTACATGAGACTGTATCACTGGGAGGTATGGCGGCACTATATGGTAGTCCTCCTCACATGCCCCCGCTGTACTGTACAGGAGACTGTATCACTGTGAGGTATGGCGGCACTATATGGTAGTCCTCCTCACATGCACCCGGCTGTATTGTACATGAGACTGTATCACTGTGAGGTATGGCGGCACTATATGGTAGTCCTCCTCACATGCACCCGGCTGTATTGTACATGAGACTGTATCACTGTGAGGTATGGCGGCACTATATGGTAGTCCTCCTCACATGCCCCCGCTGTATTGTACATGAGACTGTATCACTGGGAGGTATGGCGGCACTATATGGTAGTCCTCCTCACATGCACCCGCTGTATTGTACATGAGACTATCACTGTGAGGTATGGCGGCACTATATGGTAGTCCTCCTCACATGCACCCGGCTGTATTGTACATGAGACTGTATCACTGTGAGGTATGGCGGCACTATATGGTAGTCCTCCTCACATGCACTCCGCTGTATTGTACATGAGACTGTATCACTGTAACATATGGCGGCACTATATGGTAATCCTCCTCACATGCACCCGCTGTATTGTACATGAGACTGTATCACTGGGAGGTATGGCGGCACTATATGGTAGTCCTCCTCACATGCACCCGCTGTATTGTACATGAGACTGTATCACTGGGAGGTATGGCGGCACTATATGGTAGTCCTCCTCACATACACTCGCTGTATTGTACATGAGACTGTATCACTGTGAGGTATGGCGGCACTATATGGTAGTCCTCCTCACATGCACCCGCTGTATTGTACATGAGATTGTATCACTGGGAGGTATGGCGGCACTATATGGTAGTCCTCCTCACATGCACCCGCTGTATTGTACATGAGACTGTATCACTGTGAGGTATGGCGGCACTATATGGTAGTCCTCCTCACATACACTCGCTGTATTGTACATGAGACTGTATCACTGGGAGGTATGGCGGCACTATATGGTAGTCCTCCTCACATACACCCGCTGTATTGTACATGAGACTGTATCACTGGGAGGTATGGCGGCACTATATGGTAGTCCTCCTCACATGCCCCCGCTGTATTGTACATGAGACTGTATCATTGTGAGGTATGGCGGCACTATATGGTAGTCCTCCTCACATACACTCGCTGTATTGTACATGAGACTGTATCACTGTGAGGTATGGCGGCACTATATGGTAGTCCTCCTCACATGCACCCGCTGTATTGTACATGAGACTGTATCACTGGGAGGTATGGCGGCACTATATGGTAGTCCTCCTCACATGCACCCGCTGTATTGTACATGAGACTGTATCACTGTAACATATGGCGGCACTATATGGTAGTCCTCCTCACATGCCCCCGCTGTATTGTACATGAGACTGTATCACTGGGAGGTATGGCGGCACTATATGGTAGTCCTCCTCACATGCACCCGCTGTATTGTACATGAGACTGTATCACTGTGAGGTATGGCGGCAATATATGGTAGTCCTCCTCACATGCCCCCGCTGTATTGTACATGAGACTGTATCACTGGGAGGTATGGCGGCACTATATAGTAGTCCTCCTCACATACACTCGCTGTATTGTACATGAGACTGTATCACTGTGAGGTATGGCGGCACTATATGGTAGTCCTCCTCACATGCACCCGCTGTATTGTACATGAGACTGTATCACTGTGAGGTATGGCGGCACTATATGGTAGTCCTCCTCACATGCACCCGGCTGTATTGTACATGAGACTGTATCACTGTGAGGTATGGCGGCACTATATGGTAGTCCTCCTCACATGCCCCCACTGTATTGTACATGAGACTGTATCACTGTGAGGTATGGCGGCACTATATGGTAGTCCTCCTCACATGCACCCGGCTGTATTGTACATGAGACTGTATCACTGTGAGGTATGGCGGCACTATATGGTAGTCCTCCTCACATGCACCCGCTGTATTGTACATGAGACTGTATCACTGGGAGGTATGGCGGCACTATATGGTAGTCCTCCTCACATGCACCCGCTGTATAGTACATGAGACTGTATCACTGGGAGGTATGGCGGCACTATATGGTAGTCCTCCTCACATGCACCCGCTGTACTGTACATGAGACTGTATCACTGGGAGGTATGGCGGCACTATATGGGAATCCTCCTCACATGCACCCGCTGTATTGTACATGAGACTGTATCACTGGGAGGTA